>NC_079160.1:17152590-17155090 GCF_947563725.1 Argiope bruennichi
AGTCCATATTAAGATTAGTAGGAGCGTCTTCCACTGCTTTTGGCTAGATATGGCGACAAGGGCATATTCAACCTGGACCTGTTTTGGCGCTTTTGACCATTAAAAGTATGATTCAAAATTACAAAGAAGTCAAAAGTGAAAAAATTCCGAAAAAGCGGCTCATCAATAGTTTTTATGAGCATAACTGGAGATAAAGAGAAGTCTCTGGTCATTTGGAAATGTCAAAAACTCAGGTTTTTAAAGGAAAAAATTTAAATCTTCATGGTGTGTCGTAGTAGGCGAATAAAAAAAGCATGGATGACATCATCCATTTTTGAAGAATAATTAGTAATCTTCGACAAAAAATGATGAATGAAAACACCAATGTTTTTTTTTTTTTTGTGGTGGACAATGTAGCGTGTCGTTCACACAGAGTTAAATAAGATGCCAAATGTTAAACTGTTATTTCTACCACCAAATACAACATCAAAATTTCAGCCATTGGATCATGATATTATAAAACGTTTCCAAGATAGAATATAGACAATGCGCTCTGCGACATGTCAATGCACGTATGGATGGATACGAAAGTGCCAGTAAACTTTCAAAGAAAATTTCTGTCGGAGATGTTTTTAATTGGATTAAAATCTCCTGAAAAAAAATGTAGGAATATAGAAATATTGCAGAGTAATCGAGAGATAATTAGATTTATTCGACGAATCGACGGCGGATGACAATTGGTAGAGCTTTCAAAACTTACTGGAATAGAGTACGACTTCGGATCCTTACAGTTAAAAAGCAGCAAATCCAATCGATACTGTTTTGTTCAGGTGGTCGTCTGTACAGAAGAAGCACAAAGCAGCAGTGGAGTGCTTTGATGCAATTTCCGATTGGGAAGAATGCCTTTTGGTTGACGAGTCTATCGAAGATAGCGTTTCTTACACGCCTTTAATCAAATCTAAAATTAATTTAAATTAACTAAGCAGTATGTTGTGTTTAAACTTATTTTACAAATGAATTTATTGAGCCTTTCAATTGCTAATTCTGTCTTGGAGAAGAAATCTGCTTATTTTCCTATACTGTTGGTAACCGTAATCCAGCTAAACCTCCATCTCAAGCGTCTTTGAGGAAAATAGACGAATTCATTAGAACTTCCAACGAAATAACAGGTAGAGATTTATTTTTTAAACTGAATGAAAAACTTGAATAGACGGTTGCTTCTGAAGAGTGTAAAAGCTTGAAAAAGAGTCAAAAATGGTTTTTCAATAAAATGTTAAAAAATACTAAAGTAATGTACTATTTTCTTTTTATTTAAGTGCTAAACTTTATTTTAAATACGTCACACTTGCTTATATTCTTATTATAGCAATTCTCTTGAAATTATATAATAAACTCTTCAAAGTGTCCCCCCACCCTTTAAACGGCCAAATTTTGTCTGAACGGCGAGTGGCCACTCAGACAGGTTTCATTGTATATATTTGTGTGCATGAATGTTTATATTTGTGTACATATGTGTATCTATCTATGTTCATGTATGTGTATAAACTCTGTGTATATATGTTTGTATATATGTACGTATATATTTTTGTGTAAATGAATGTGTATATATGTTTGTGTAAATGAATGTGTATATATGTTTGTGTAAATGTATGTGTATATATGTTTGTGTAAATGTATGTGTATATATGTTTGTGTAAATGTATGTGTATATATTTTTGTGTAAATGTATGTGAATACATGTTTTGTGTATATACATGTTTGTGTACATGTACGTATATATATGTCTGTATATACAAGTTTGTGTATATACATGTATACATGTATGTATAAATGCATGTGTATAAATGTATGTGTATAAATGTATGTCTATACCTGTATGTATAATTGTATGTGTATACATGTATGTATAAGTGTATGTGTATACATGTATGCGTAAGTGTATGTGTATAAATGTATGTGTATAAATGTATGTGTATACATGTATGTATATACATGTATGTATAAATGTATGTGTATACATGTTTGTGTATACGTGTTTGTGTATATAATGTTTGTGCATATATATGTGTGTATATACATTGTGTGTATATATGTGTGTCTGTGTACATGTTTGTGTATATACATGTTTGTTTATTACATGTTTGTGTATATATGTGTATATATGTTTGTGTATATACATGTTTGTGTATATATGTGTATATATGTTTGTGTATATACATGTTTGTGTATATATGTGTGTATATACGTTTGTGTATATATGTGTGTGTATATACGTTTGTGTATATATGTGTGTGTATATACGTTTGTGTATATATGTGTGTGTATACATGTTTGTGTATATATGTGTGTGTATACATGTTTGTGTATATATGTGTGTATATACATGTTTGTGTATATATGTGTGTATATACATGTTTGTGTATATATGTGTGTATATACATGTTTGTGTATATATGTGTGTATATACATGTTTGTGTATATATGTGTGTATATACATGTTTGTGTATATATGTGTGTATAT